>NC_057797.1:255287540-255304735 GCF_018294505.1 Triticum aestivum
TGCTCCTCTGAGTGTTGGTCCAACTTGTCAGCCACCGGTGGCCACCAGGGGCAACTCTGGGCTGGCCTACCGGAAGTTTGGACAATCCGGTGTGCCTTGAGAACAAGATATGTGCAGCTCCTATCGGGATTTGTCGGAACATTCGGGTGGCTTTGCTGGTCTTGTTTTACCATTGTCTAAATGTCTTGTAACTCGGATTCCGAGCCTGATCGGGTCTTCCCGCTAGAAGGAATATCCTTCATTGACCGTGAGAGCTTGTGATGGGCTAAGTTGGGACACCCCTGCAGGGTTTCAACTTTCGAAAGCCGTGCCCGCGGTTATGGGCAGATGGGAATTTGTTAATGTTCGGTTGTAGAAAACCTGAAGTTGATCTTAATTAAAATACATCAACCGCGTGTGTAGCCGTGATGGTCTCTTCTCGGCGGGGTCCGGGAAGTGAACATGGTGTTGGAGTTATGCTTGACGTAAGTTGTTCTAGGATCACTTCTTGATCATAGTTTCTCGTCCGTGCTTTGCTTTCTCTTCTCGCTCTCATTTGCATATGTTAGCCACCATATATGCTAGTCGCTTGCTGCAGCTCCACCTCATACCTTTTACCTTTCCCATAAGCTTAAATAGTCTTGATCGCGAGGGCGTGAGATTGCTGAGTCCCCGTGACTCACAGATACTTCAAAAACCAGCTTGCAGGTGTCGTTGAACCGTGCAGATGATGCAATCAAGCTCAAGGAGGAGCTCGTGGAAGATCTTGTCCTTTATGTTGTTTCGTTCTAGCTGATCAGTAGTGGAGCCCAGTCGGGATGATCGGGGATCTGTGTAGCATTTGGGGTAGTCTTCTTTTATTTTGGTTCCGTAGTCGGACCTTGTTTGTATCTGGATGATGTAATGCTTTATTCATGTAATTGTGTGAAGTGGCGTTTGTAAGCCAACTATGTATCTCTTTCCCTTATGTATTACATGGGTTGTGTGAAGATTACCTCACTTGCGACATTGCTTTCAATGCGGTTATGCCTCTAAGTCTTGCTTCGACACGTGGGAGATATAGCCGCATCGAGGGCGTTACAAATACCCTACTCCAGTATGTGGTGTGGTGGATTGCCTCAGGGGCTGATGATGAACAATACAAGGGAAGAACAGCCTTGCGAGAGGTGTTCTTGAGCTGGTGCGATGAACTGGTTGGGTGAGTTCAGTCGCCTCTCTCCCTCTCTCTGCTAGGGCTCTACTAGATTTCTAGCTGTCCCCCTACTCTGTGGTGGCTAGCTCTATTTATAAAGGCCCTGGGCCTCTCCCCAAATAATTAGCGGGAAGGGTGCCAACAATTGTCCATTTTGAAGGGGAACATCTAGTACAAGTTATCCTGACCAAAGGTGGTCTTCGGCTGCCAAAAGTACTAGTGATGACGCCGTCTTGGGCTCCACGGTGACCTCCGTCCTGCCGCTCTGTTGGTCTTGGTCTTGTTGCACCGGAATGGTAACCTTTGCCCGGTGCCTTGGCCTGTGCTTGCCCCCTTTGCACCAAAGGGGAAACAAGGAAACTGCGCAGGTCGGCGCCCGCCTGGCGCCCGCCTAGTCTCGATCATCATGGCTTGCGTCATGGGCTCCTCGCAAGGTACCCCTGCCTTGATCACTCCGCCTCCTCGCAAGCCTGCCTGATGAGGCTGCCTCTGAGGAAGCTTCCGGTCGTCCGCCCTGCGAGGCTTGGTCCCTCACGAGGGTCTTGAGCTTGAGCTGATGAAGATGGGCCGCCCTGGGCCCCCACTTGAGCCACGCCACAAGCAGGCAAGTCTGGGGACCCCCGTTCCTAGAACACCGACAGTAGCCCCCGGGCCCAAGGCGCGCCCGGGCTTGGCCTAGCAGGGAAGCGAAGAGGCAAGCATGAAGCATTGTGGGCCCAAAAAGCCTGCGGCCTCGGGCGCCGCATGGCGATTGATTGGACGTGGGCATCTGCGCTTCCCCACGACGCCTTGTTATGCGCCCGGCTAAGCGGACCTGTAGTAGCACATAGTTGTTCCTCCTTTCTGCTGCTCACCCGCCTCCTACCTTTCCTACTTCTTTGAGCTCCAGTCTCCACCGCCAATCCGGCTCGAGTTCTTCCCTCTCTTCACCGCTATGGCGCCAACGAAGAAAGGTAGGGGAAAGAAGCCCACGCCTTCGCCCCGCACACCTCCGGCGGCGACCCCTGCCGTTGCTCGGTCGATCATACTCAATCCAGAAGCTTTGAACAAGGTCCGCTCCGCCCTTGCCACGATCTTCAATGAGTGCGGCAGGACCACAGTCTGGCTGGCGTCCCATGCGTCCCTTGATAGGATCATCACGGAGGTCCGATTCTTCGCCGAAGCCCTATGAGCGGGTCTGTTTCCCCCCTTTTCCGCCTTCTTCAATGCGGTGCTCTCCCATTATCAGATCCGCATGATGCACCTCAGGCCGGAGTCCATTGCCCTTCTGGCTGTCTTTGCTTTTGTTTGCGAGGCGATGATAGGCATTCCTCCTTCCGTTGCCCTGCTGCACCACTTCTATTCCTTGCGCCTGAGAGATCCTACTCAGTGCTCAGGGTGTGTGAGCTTCTTAGCCGTGCCAGAGACGGCCGCTTCAGGGATCGACTTCGGCCTTCCTCCTCCTGAGGCCAGGTTCAGAGAGCGGTGGTTGTACGTGGACGTTGGAGTGCCTAACCCTTTGCTCTCGCACCCGACCTCGCTTGTTGTTCCTCACGCGGGTTGGGACCATGAGGTGCTCGCAAGCCCCCAGCTCGCCTTCGTCTGGCGTCGCTTCCAGAGTTTGAGGGCACTCAATGTGACAGCACCCAAGGTGGTGAAGCAGTTCCTCCAATGTCACATTGCTCCTCTTCAAGGCCACTCTTGCCGGATGTGGGACTTTGCAGGGCATAGAGACCGCATGCGGCTTCAGGAGGAGGACTTGGCGCCTGAAGTGCTGCGGACGATGCTCAGGGTCTTGACTGGCGATCCTTCCCCAGGCAGCCTTCGGAGTAATGGTGTCCTCTTGTATCTTTGCTCCGGCAGGGCCGATTTTGTGAGGCAGATGCCCAGCTTTGACGAGTGGGGACTGCGCCCGGCTGGCTTCACGGGGCCCCGCGAGAACCCAGGCGCCGTGGTTGCTTCCCCTGCTGCCCACGGCGGTCATTCCTCGGGCGACAGGGCGGGGAGACGAGGCGAGAGTTGAGGTGCCCGATGTCGAGGTGCCGATGCCGCGAGAAGCCTCGAAGGCGGCGTCTCCCGAGGCCCGCCCTGGAGTGGCGGCAGGTGCGGAGTCGCAGCCTATGGTTCCTGAGGCCGGGGCTCCGAGCCCCCAGCCGTTCCTCGCGAGGTGACGCCTGGCGGCGCCCCCCAGGCTGACTGCTCCAGCACTGATCATCTTGACGCTTCTTCCGCACCAGGGGCCGACCCCTGCGCCTGTCGCTTAGGTCGGTTCCGCGTAGACTTCGAGGCCCTCCGCAAGAGGAAGGAGGCCTTGGGTGGCAACGACTGCCCTTGCCTCTTGTTGAAGCGCAGGAAGCACTTTGCCACGGACGAGTAAGTCTTCTTCTTTCTCTGCTCAGTTACTTTGCTATCCCTGCGACTAATTGTGGCCTTTCAGGCCCTACCCTGCGAAACTCGCCGAGTCAGGCCGGGAGCCATCCCCCCAAGCTTTGCCTTCTCCGCTGGCCCTGGGCTTGCCGAGCTCGAGCGGCACCCCTACTACCAGACTGGTTGGTGGAGTGGTCCGTTCCATAGGGCACCTCGAGCCTGCGCGCCTGCTGTCCTTTCTTCATGAGTCCTCCTGGGGCACATCCGGCTTGCCCCGCGTTCCTCCTCTGATCATAGATGGTGAATGGCTAAAGTCTGTCTTTGGCTCCTCCTCCGTGGGTGGACCGACGCCAGGCCGGATTCGTTCGGCGATGGCTAGGGCTCCAGCCCCCAGCCCCGCGCCGGGAGGGGGCCTGCCGCCTCGGGGCCCTCCGCATGCTCCGGTGGAAGAGGGTGATGTGGAAGACATGCTCAGGCGCGCTCGGGAGAGACGCGCCCTTCGCGAAGAGTTCCTCCAGAGGGCGGCGGATGCGGTGAGCCGGATCGGGCCAGAGCTTGCTGATGAGGATGCGCACCTCGAGGCCGAAGGTTTGCGCCTTGCTGAGGAGAGGCGCAAATTAAAGGTAGCCGTTGCCCTCGCGCGTCACCAACGTGATCTCGACAACGCGAAGGCCGAAGCATCATTGGCAGCTTCGCGGAAGGCCTGCTCCCAGGCCGTCGAGGAGGCTCGGGAAGTAGACCGACAACGCAAGGATGCGGAGGAGCGCGCGTGGGAGCTCCAAGCCTAGAGCAACTCCCAGGAGAAGCAAGTGGAACTGCGCCAGGCGGCCCTTGAGTTGATGGAGGGGGCCCTGTTGATCGGGCGGAGCTTCTGAAGCGCGAGGAGGCGCTGATGCTGGAGGCCGCCGAGCGCAACCTTGATCTTGAGCGGTTGGAGACGAGGGAGCGCCTGGTTGCTCGGGCGGAGAAGGGCGTTGCCACGCGTGAAGCCCGGGCCCAGGAAGAAGTCGACCGCCACGTGGCGAAAGCTCGCTCGGCCTTCGAGCGTGAATATGAGACGAGGTTGGGGCTGATCAAGGCCGAGGCTGAGGGCAGGACCGCAACCCTCAGGGCCAAACTAGTCGAAGTGACGCAGCATGCGGACTCCTCTGCAGCCGCCCTCAGCGCAGCACAAGCTGAGCTGTCCTCCTCCCGGGCCGAGCAGCTTCTTCTCCAACAGAGGGTTGATGAAGCCGAGGCCATCGCGCAGCCGAATGATGACAAGATCCGTCGGCGGCGGGTTCTGGAGCGTGAGCATGCCCCCATGCTTCAAACGCTCAGAGAAAGGGCCAACACAGCTTTGGGCAACATCTGCGAGGCTGCCGCTAAGGAGCCGCACGAGGTCAACTACGCCGGCAACCTCCAGTTTTTCACCGATGTGGTGACTCTTCTAGAGAACCGCTTTGAAAGGTCCCGTTGGCTTGTCTAAGAGAGGAGCCGAGCCTTGCTCGGGCATGCCTTCTCCCGCGTCTTCAGCTATCTACTAGACAGGGACCCCCACTTTGACTTCGACGTTGCCATCGCGCCCGTGCCCATAGCCGTCCGGGGCGACCTAGCGCGATGGGTGGAGGACAACGTGGATGCCCTCGTCAGGGCCTTTGCGTCTGATGATGACGGTGTGGTCATGGCCGCCAATGAGGGCGGTGTTACGGACGAGCCTGGCGCTGACAGAGATTCTGGCGGCGGTGGCGGAAATGTCAATGATGCTAGTGATGCCTCCGAGGATGTCCAAGAAGACGTGGTGAGTGATATGTCCGACTGACCGCATGTCACTGCTGTTTTATCCTGCACGAAGAAGGTTTGGGCTTGGCCATGAAGAATGTAAGAGCATTTTGGGAGGGGAAGCCCCTCATGTAAAGGTTTGCAATTAGTACCCTGGTAAGTATAACATTGCGTGTGAACTTAGCTGCTGGCCGGGTGATGGGTCAGCGGACTTGTGTACCTTTCGACCCCGATGTGTCCCGAGCAGGCTTGCGGGGGCCGCCGCATTGCGGGTGTCTTCTGATTAACTTGTAGATTCCGCGACGAAAACCTCCGGAAAGGGTGCGGTAACAGCGGTCCTGGTTGTAAATGCGCCTGGCCCGGCCCGGCTCCCGAGGGGCTCGTGAGGGGGGCAGTCGAGCTAACTTTGGACGCAAAGCCGAAACCAGAACGCGAGAGATTGCTCGAATGAGACTAAACACCCCTTCCCCCAAACACACGCAAGCATCAAGCTCAAATCCAACTTAAATCCAAATTGAAGAACTTTGTCAACAAGGAAAGGCAAAAGCAAAAGGCCTCGTCCGGCACCTAGTCTAGTCTTCGACGTCTTCTCACCAGCGCAGAGCTAAGTGCTGCCACTGGGCGTGGGCGAAAGCCCCCGAGGCCCGAGGGTGGCTCTCCGGAGACTCCGTGGCGTGTACAGCCCCACTCATTATTACGTGAGAGTGTCACGGGCGGCGAGCTTCAGAGGCACTGGGCCTTCTTCACAGGTATCAGCCTTGCTTCATATTGCCAGACGAGGGCCCCACCTTGCGCCTCAGCCTGCCGCCATTGACGGCGACCAGAAACTAGGACGACGCCAATGAGGCAGAGCTGTCACCAGTGGCTCCCCCGACGACCACGGGTCCCCTGCCGAGGCCAGGCCCTGGGGCACCTCCCCGGCAGGGGGCCTACCTCTTGAGAACGCCTTGCTTCGACCGCCGCGGGGACGAACCCGAATCTCGGCCCCTCTCCTGCAGCCCCCTGCGCCCTCCTCCTGAGGGGTATGAGGCTGCAGAATTGGGGCAGCCACCTGCTGCGGCGACTTGTATCTCCTCCGACCCATGGTTAGCATAAGCTTGCTCCTGAGGGATGAGTGGTACCCGATAGTTGCCGCCGCTGGTGTAGTTGTTGAGGTTCTCCTGGGGTTCCTGAAAGAGCTTAGCTCCTGGCGTCACCTCGCCCCAGCCTGGCCCGAGGAATGAGCCAGGATCTTCTTCCAGTGCGCACCCCTGATCCACCATGTGGGGCACATAAGCTTCTGGGGCCACCGCCCCGTGCGCCTCGCCGTAGCACCCTGTATGCCACGCAGCCTGGCTTGGAGCACCGTCTTGGGGGTGATGGCGCGGCGGTCCGCCAAGGCCGAAGGCCGCGGCGTGCACCCCTTTGCTAGTCTGAGAAGAGGCCGGCGTGACTTGTCGCCTGGTGCCGGTGGAGGTGTTGATGCTGAACGGGCCCTGGAGTCCGCTGGAAGTTGCGTGCCTACGCGCGATGCCGCCATACGGCCCGCCTTGGGTCTAGGGTGGCAGTTGGACGCAGAAAGGAGGTGTTCCTGAGGCGGCGGCGTCCAGGAGCTCGGCTACTCGCTCCAACAACACGTCGCGGCCGCCCTCCAGCAGTCGGCGCCATAGCAACTCTCGGGCCACCGTGAGTGCGGCCCTGGAATTCGCTTGCTCCCATTGGGTGTACAGCGCTGTGACCATGGCATGGTTTGAGGCCCTTGCTGCGGCCCGCACCTGCCGTGGTGTGAGGGCAGGCGGCGTATGGCCGCGTCGTCCGCACCCCGCAGCACCCTGCGGAGCGCGGGCTGCCTGAGGCGCAAGGTTGAGGTAGCCCTGGGCTGGTGCCACGGCGTGGGCGGGCCACACTGCCCAGCGGTCGGCGTTCGTAGCCGGGTCGCTGGACATCTAAACGGCGAGGCGACGGAACGTGATGCGGAGGAAGAAGGATTCCGGCACACCCCTACCTGGCGCGCCAAATGTCGGATTTCGGGTTCCGGCAGACCCTTGAGGTTCGAACACTGGGGTGCGCGCGGAGGTCTCTCCCCTACCGATCTACGTACAATCTCCTCATGTGATCTAAGCTGGAAACAACAAACAACACAAGGGACACGAGGTTTATTCTGGTTCAGGCCACCGTTGTGGTGTAATACCCTACTCCAGATGGTGTGGTGGATTGCCTCAGGGGCTGATGATGAACAGTACAAGGGAATAACAGCCTCGCGAGAGGTGTTCTTGAGCTGGTGCGATGAACTGCTTGGGTGAGTTCAGTCGCCTCTCTCCCTCTCTCTGCTAGGGCTCTACTAGATTTCTAGCCGTCCCCCTACTCTGTGGTGGCTAGCTCTATTTATAGAGGCCCTGGGCCTCTCCCCAAATAATGAGCAGGAAGGGAGCCAACAATTGGCCATTTTGAAGGGGGACATCTAGTACAAGTTATCGTGACCAAAGGTGGCCTTCGGCTGCCAAAAGTACTGGTGATGACGCTGTCTTGGGCTCCACGGTGACCTCCGTCCTGCCGCTCTGTTGATCTTGGTCTTGTTGCACCGGAATGGTAACCTTTGCCCGGTGCCTTGGCCTGTCCTTGCCCCCTTTGCACCAAAGGGGAAACAAGGACACTGCACAGGCCGGCGCCCGCTTGGTCTCGATCGTCATGGCTTGCGTCACGGGCTCCTCGCGAGGTACCCCCGCCTTGATCTCTCCGCCTCCTCGCGAGCCTGCCTGATGAGGCTGCCTCTGAGGAAGCTTCCAGTCATCCGCCCCGCAAGGCTTGGCCCCTCGCGAGGGTCTTGAGCTTGAGCTAATGAAGATGGGCCGCGCTGGGCCCCAACTTGAGCCACGCCGCAGGCCGCAGGCAGGCAAGTCTGGGGACCCCCGTTCCCAGAACACCGACAGCCTCCTACTGGATTGATACCTTGGTTCTCAAAAACTGAGGGAAATACTTACGCTACTTTGCTGCATCACCCTTTCCTCTTCAAGGGAAAACCAACGCAATGCTCAAGAGGTAGCAAGAAGGATTTCTGGCGCCGGTGCCAGGGAGTCTACGCACAAGTCAAGACATACCAAGTACCATCACAAACTCTTATCCCTCTCATTACATTATTTGCCATTTGCCTCTCGTTTTCCTCTCCCCCACTTCACCCTTGCCGTTTTATTCGCCCTCTTCTTCTGTTCCCCTTCTTTTTTCTAGTTCATCTCTTTTTGCTTGTTTCTTGTTTGCTTGTGTGTTGGATTGCTTGCTCGTCGCGATGGCTCAATATAATACTAAATTGTGTGACTTTTCCAATACCTACAATAATGATTTTATTAGCACACTGATTGCTCCTCTTACCAATGCTGAATCTTGTAAAATTAATGCTGCCTTGATGAATCTTGTCATGAAAGACCCGTTTTCCGGCCTTCCTAGTGAAGATGCCGCTACCCATCTGAACAACTTTGTTGATTTGTGTGATATGCAAAAGAAGAAAGATGTGGATAATGATATTGTTAAACTGAAGCTATTCCCATTTTCCCTTAGAGATCATGCTAAAACTTTGTTTTTCGTCTTTGCCTAAAAATAGTATTGATTCATGGAATAAGTGCAAGGATGCTTTTATCTCTAAGTATTTTCCTCCCACTAAGATCATCACTCTTAGAAACGATATTGTGAATTTTAAGCAACTTGATCATGAACATGTTGCACAAGCTTGGGAGAGGATGAAATTAATGATACGCAATTGCCCTACACATGGTTTGAATCTATGGATGGTTATACAAAAATTTTATGCCGGATTGAACTTTGCTTCTAGAAATCTTTTAGACTCGGCCCAGGGATGCACTTTTATGGAAATCACTTTACGAGAAGCTACTATAGTCCTAGATAATATTATGGTTAATTATTCTCAATGGCATACTGAAAGATCTATTAATAAAAAGGTGCATGCTATAAAAGAAATCAATGTTTTGAGTGGAAAGCTGGATGAACTTATGAAATTGTTTGCTAATAAAAGTGTTTCTTCTGATCCTAATGATATGCATTTGTCTACTTTGATTGAGAATAATAATGAATCTATGGATGTGAATTTTGTTGGTAGGAACAATTTTGGTAATAACGCGTATAGAGGTAATTTTAATCCTAGACCGTTTCCTAGTAATTCCTCTAATAATTATGGTAATTCCTACAACAATTCTTGTGGAAATTTTAATAAGATGCCCTCTTACTTTGAATCTAATATTAAAGAATTTATTAGTTCGCAAAAGAGTTTCAATGCTTTGATTGAAGAAAAAATTTCTAAGATTGATGAGTTGGCTAGGAACGTGGATAGAATTTATCTTGATGTTGATTCTTTGAAACTTAGATCTATTCCACCTAAGCATGATATCAATGAGTCTATCAAAGCTATGAGAATTTCCATTGATGAGTGCAAAGAAAGAATCGCTAGGATGTATGCTAAAAAAGATTGCTTCATAAAAGTGTGTTCTTCTAGTTTCCATGATAATAAGGATGAAGATCTAAAAGTTATTGATGTGTCCCCTATTAAATATTTGTTTTTCAATATGAATCTTGATAATGATGGGACTGGAGATGAGTCAACTTTTGTTAGAAGGCGTCCCAATGGTTTGGAGTTTTTAGATCTTGATGCAAAAATTGATAAAAGTGGGATTGGAGAGGTCAAAACTTTAAATAGCAATGAACCCACTATCTTGGATTTCAAGAAATTTAATTATGATAATTGTTCTTTAATAGATTGTTTTTCCTTGTTGCAATCCATGCTAAATTCTCCACATGCTTATAGTCAAAATAAAGCTTTTACTAAACATATCGTTGATACTTTGATGCAATCTTATGAAGAAAAGCTTGAATAGGAAGTTTCTATCCCTAGAAAACTTCATGATGAGTGGAAACCTACTATTAAAATTAAGATTAAATATCATGAATGATTTGCTTTATGTGATTTGGGTGCTAGTGTTTCCACGATCCCTAAAACTTTGTGTTATTTGCTAGGTTTCCGTGAATTTGATGATTGTTCTTTAAACTCGCCTCTTTTGGATTCCACCATTAAGAAACCTATGGGAAGAATTAATGATGTTCTTATTGTCGCAAATAGGAATTATGTGCCTGTAGATTTCATTGTCCTTGATATAGATTTCAATCCTACATGTCCTATTCTTCTTGGTAGACCTTTCCTTAGAACAATTGGTGCAATTATTGATATGAAGGAAGAGAATATTAGATTCCAATTTCCGTTCAGGAAGGGCATGGAACACTTTCCTAGAAATTAAAGTAAATTACCTTATGAATTTATTATGAGAGCCACTTATGGATTGCATATGAAAGATGATAATGCCTAGATCTATCCTTGCTTTTATGCCTAGCTAGGGGCGTTAAACGATAGTGCTTGTTGGGAAGCAACCCAATTTTATTTTTGTTTCTTGCTTTTGAATTCTGTTTAGTAATAAGTAATTAATCTAGCCTCTGTTTAGATGTGGTTTTATGCTTTTAATTAGTGTTTGTGCCAAGTAGAACCTTTGGGAAGACTTGGGAAAGTCTTTGCGATCTTGCTGTAACAAACAGAAACTTTAGAGCTCACGAGATTTGCTGCCATTTTTTAATGGAGAGTGATATTTAGTTAATTATTTTTGCAGATGATTAATAGATAAATTCCTCACGTTCAGAAATTTATTCTAGAATTTTTGGGGTTCCAGAAGTATTCGGAACCTACAGATTACTACAGACTGTTCTGTTTTTGACAGATTCTGTTTTTCGTGTGTTGTTTGCTTATTTTGATGAATCTATGGCTAGTAATAGATTTTATAAACCATAGAAAAGTTGGAATACAGTAGGTTTAACACCAATATAACTAAATAATGAGTTCATTACAGTACCTTGAAGTGGTGGTTTGTTTTCTTTTACTAATGGAGCTCACGAGATTTTCTTTTAAGTTTTGTGTTGTGAACTTTTCAAGTTTTGGGTAAAGATTTGATGGATTATGGAACAAGGAGTGGCAAGAGACTAATATTGGGGATGCTCAATGCACCCCAAGGTAAAATCCAAGGACAACCAAAAGCCTAAGATTGGGGATGCCCCGGAAGGCATCCCCTCTTTCGTCTTCGTCCATCGGTAACTTTACTTGGAGCTATATTTTTATTCTCCACATGATATGTGTTTTGCTTGGAGCGTCTTGTATGATTTGAATCTTTTCTTTTTAGTTTACCACAATCATCCTTTCTGTACACACCTTTAGGGAGAGAGACACATGAATCGGAATTTATTATAATACTCTATGTGCTTCACTTATATCTTTTGAGTTGGATAATTTTTGCTCTAGTGCTTCGCTTATATCTTTTAGAGCACAGTGGTGGTTCTATTTTACAGAAATAATTGATCTCTCATGCTTCACTTATATCATTTTGAGAGTCCTTTAGAACAGCATGGTAATTCACTTTGGTTATAAATTTTAAATGCTAAGAGAAGTTGGATGCTTGATAGATTGTTTTAAGATATAAATGTGGTAATATTAGAGGTGTGCTAGTTGAGTAATTGTGAAATTGATAAATACTTGTGTTGAAGTTGGCAAGTCCCGTAGCATGCACATATGGTAAACGTTATGTGACAAATTTGATGCATGAGGTGTTCTATGATTGCTTTCCTTATGAGTGGCGGTCGGGGACGAGCGATGGTCTTTTCCTACCAATCTATCCCCCTAGGAGCATGCGCGTAGTTCTAGGTTTTGATGACTTTTAGATTTTTGCAATGAGTATGTGAGTTCTTTATGACTAATGTTGATTCCATGGATTATACGCACTCTCACCCTTCCATCATTGCTAGAATCTTCGGTACCGTGCATTGCCCTTTCTCACCTTGAGACTTGGTGCAAACTTCACCGGTGCATCCAAACCCCGTGATATGATACACTCTATCACACATAAGCCTCCTTATATCTTCCTGAAAACAGCCACCATACCTACCTATTATGGCATTTCCATAGCCATTCCGAGATATATTGCCATGCAACTTTCCACCGTTCCATTTATTATGACACACATCATCATTGTCATATTGCTTTGCATGATCATGTAATTGACATCGTATTTGTGGCAAAGCCACCATGCTCAATTTTTCATACATGTCCCTCTTGATTTATCGCAATCCTGGTACACCGCCGAAGGAATTCACATAGAGTCATATTTTGTTCTAAGTATCGAGTTGTAATTCATGAGTTGTAAGTAAATAAAAGTGTGAGGATCATCATTAGAGCATTGTCCCATGTGAGGAAAGGATGATGGAGACCATGATTCCCCCACAAGTCGGGGTGAGACTCCGGACGAAAAAAAAGAGGCCATAAAAAAAGAAGGCCCAAACAAAAAAAAGAGAGAAAAAGAGAGAAGGGACAATGTTACTATCCTTTTTCCACACTTGTGCTTCAAAGTAGCACCATGATCTTCATGATAGAGAGTCTCTTATTTTGTCACTTTCATATACTAGTGGGAATGTTTCATTATAGAACTTGTCTTGTATATTCCAATGATGGGCTTCCTCAAATGCCCTAGGTCTTCGTGAGCAAGCAAGTTGGATGCACACCCACTTAGTTTCTTTGATGAGCTTTCATATATTTATAGCTCTAGTGCATATGTTGCATGGCAATCCCTACTCCTTGCATTGATATCAATCAGTGGGCATCTCCATAGCCCATTGATTAGCCGCGTCAATGTGAGACTTTCTCCCTTTTTGTCTTCTCACACACCCTCAATCATCATATTCTATTCCACCCATAGTGCTATGTCCATGGCTCACGCTCCTATATTGTGTACAAGTTGAAAGAGTTTGAAAAGGCTAAGTATGAAACAATTGCTTGGCTTGTCATCGGGGTTGTGCATGATGGGAGCATTTTGTGTGACGAAAATGAAGCATGGCCAAACTATATGATTTTGTAGGGATAAGTTTTCCTTGGCTATGGTATTTTGATAAGACATAATTGCTTGATAGCATACTTGGAGTATTACTATTTTTATGTCAACAATAAACTTTTATCTTGAATCTTTTGGATTTGAACATTCATGCCACAATAGAGAAAAATACATTGAAGAACATGCTAGAAAGCATTCCACATCAAAAATATTGTTTTTATCATTTACCTACTCGAGGACGAGCAGGAATTAAGCTCGGGGTTGCTTGATACTCTCCAACTTTTATTGTTCCATGCTATTATATTATCTGTTTTGGATGTTAATGGGCTTTATTTTACACTTTTATATTATTTTTGGGACTAACCTTTTAACCCAAGGCCCAATGCAAATTGCTATTTTTTTGCCTATTTCAGTGTTCCGTAGAAAAGGAATATGAAACGGGGTCCAAACGGAATGAAACCTTCGGGAGCATGATTTTTGGAACAAACGTGATCCAGAGGACTTGGAGTGGACGTCAATAAATGGATGAGGTGTCCACGAGGTAGGGCGCGCCTACCCCCTAGGCGCGGCCTGCCCCCTCATGGGCCCCTCGTGGCTCAACCGACCTACTTCTTCCTCCTATATATGTTCACATACCCCGGAAACATCCATGAGCACCATGAAACCCTATTTCCACCACCGCAACCTTCTGTACCCAAGAGATCCCATCTTGGGGCCTTTTCCGGAGCTCCATCAGAGGGGGCATCGATCATGGAGGGCCTCTACATCAACTCCATGGCCCCTCGGATGATGTGTGACTAGTTTACTTAAGACCTTCGGGTCCATAGTTATTAGCTAGATGGCTTCTTCTCTCTCTTTGAATCTCAATACAAAGCTCTCCTCGAACTTCTTGGAGATCTATTCGATGTAACTCTTTTTGCAGTGTGTTTGTCGAGATTCGATGAATTGTGGGTTTATGATCAAGTCTATCTATGAACAATATTTGATTCTTCCCTGAAATCTTTTATGCATGATTGGTTATCTTTGCAAGTCTCTTCAACTTATCAGTTTGGTTTGGCCTACTATATTGATCTTTCTTGCAATGGGAGAAGTGCTTAGCTTTGGGTTCAATCTTGCGGTGGTCGATCCCAGTGACAGAAAGGGAAACGACACATATTGTATTGTTGTCGTCGAGGATAAAAAGATGGGGTTTAGATCATATTGCTTGAGTTTATCCCTCTACATCATGTCATCTTACCTAAGGCGTTACTCTGTTCTTATGAACTTAATACTCTAGATGCATGATGGATAGCGGTTGATGTGTGGAGTAATAGTAGTAGATGCAGGCAAGAGTCGGTCTTCTTGTCACGGACGTGATGCCTATATACATGACCATGCCTAGATATTCTCATAATTATTCGCTTTTCTATCAATTGCTCGACAATAATTCGTTCACCCACCGTAATACTTATGCTATCTTGAGAGAAGCCACTTGTGAAACCTATGGCCCCAGGGTCTATTTTCCATCACATAAGTTTCCAATCTATTTTTACTTCGCAATCTTTACTTTCAATCTATATCATAAAAATACCAAAAATATTTATCTGATCATTATTATCTCTATCAGATCTCACTCTCGTAAGTGACCGTGAAGGGATTGACAACCCCTTTATCGCGTTGGTTGTGTAGGTATGAGGAACTTGCGTGTGGCCTCCTACTGGATTGATACCTTGGTTCTCAAAAACTGAGGGAAATACTTATGCTACTTTGCTGCATCACCCTTTCCTCTTCAAGGGAAAACCAACGCACTGCTCAAGAGGTAGAACCCAGTTGGGACGATCGGGGATCTAGCATTTGGGGTTGTCTTCTTTTATTTTGGTTCCGTAGTCGGACCTTGATTGTAATCTGGATGATGTATGTTTAACTTGTTATTTGTGTGAAGTGGCAATTATAAGCCAACCCTTTATCCCTTTCTTATTCAGTACATGGGATTGTGTGAAGATTACCCCTCTTGCGACTAAACCACCATGCGTTTATGCCTCTAAGTCATGCCTCGACACGTGGGAGATATAGCCGCATCGTGGGTGTTACAAGTTGGTAATCAGAGCCATCCCCGACTTAGGAGCCCCCTGCTTGATCGAATCGCTGACGTTGTTGAGTCTAGAACAAAATGTTTTGAGTCTTAGGATTATATATATATCGGAGAGTAGGATTCTTTTTACTCCTCAGTCCCTTCATCGCTCTGGTGAGGTCTCCTGACGTAGAAGTTTTGACTTTCCTCTCCTCAAATTTCACTAAAAAAAATTTAGGATCACGCAGGTATCTTGGGATCGTTCTTGTATTCTCGTGATGAGAACATTGTTCTTGGTGCCTCCTAACATTTAGGGGTTGTGGCTGAAGGAAATATGCCCTAGAGGCAATAATAAAGTTATTATTTATTTCTTTATATCATGATAAATGTTTATTATTCATGCTAGAATTGTATTAACCGGAAACATAATACATGTGTGAATACATAGACAAACAGATTGTCACTAGTATGCCTCTACTTGACTAGCTCATTGATCAAAGATGGTTATGTTTCCTAACCATAGACATGAGTTGTCATTTGATTAACAGGGTCACATCATTAGGAGAATGATGTGATTGACATGACCCATTCCGTTAGCTTAGCACCCGATCGTTTAGTATGTTGCTATTGCTTTCTTCATGACTTATACATGTTCCTATGACTATGAGATTATGCAACTCCCGTTTACCAGAGGAACACTGTGTGCTACCAAACATCACAACGTAACTGGGTGATTATAAAGGTGATCTACACGTGTCTCCAAAGGTACTTGTTGGGTTGGCGTATTTCGAGATTAGGATTTGTCACTCCGATTGTCGGAGAGGTATCTCTGGGCCCTCTCGGTAATGCACATCACTTAAGCCTTGCAAGCATTGCAACTAATGTGTTAGTTGCGGGATGATGTATTACAGAACGAGTAAAGAGACTTGCCGATAACGAGATTGGACTAGGTATTGAGATACCGACGATCAAATCTCGGGCAAGTAACATATCGATGACAAAGGGAACAACGTATGTTGTTATGCGGTTTAACCGATAAAGATCTTCGTAGAATATGTAGGATCCAATATGAGCATCCAGGTTCCGCTATTGGCTATTGACCGGAGACGTGTCTCGGTCATGTCTACATAGTTCTCGAACCCATAGGGTCCGCACGCTTAACGTTACGATGACAATTATATTATGAGTTTATATGTTTTGATGCACCGAAGGTTGTTTGGAGTCCCGGATGTGATCACGGACATGACGAGGAGTCTCTAAATGGTCGAGACATGAAGATTGATATATTGGAAGCCTATGTTTGGATATCGGAAGTGTTCCGGGTGAAATCGGGATTTTACCGGAGTACCAGGAGGTTACCGGAACCCCCCGGGAGGTAAATGGGCCTTAGTGGGCCTTTACGGAGAACAAGTGTAACACCCCGGATATAACTTTCCCTATTTGTACTCCAACTCTTGCCGTTTCCGGCGTTAATTTATATTTATTTCCTCGGGTTCGGGTTTTGTCTCCGTGTGTTGTTATCGTTGTCATGCATCTCATATCATGTCATCATGTGCATTGCATTTGCATACGTGCTCGTCTCAGGCATTCGAGCATTTTTTCCGTTGTCCGTTTTGCATTCCGGCGCTTCGTTCTCCTCCGGTGGTCATTTCTAGCCTTCTTTCGTGTGTGGGGATTAAACATTTCCGGATTGCACCGAAACTTGCCTAACGGCCTTGGCTTACTATCGGTAGACCGCCTGTCAAGTTTCGTATCATTTGGACTTCGTTTGATACTCCAACGGTTAACTGAGGGACCGAAAAGGCCTCGTGTGTGTTGCAGCCCAACACCCCTCCAATTTGGCCCAAAATCCACCTAACTCTGCTCCATCATCTAGAGTGTTGATCACGATCGCGTGGCCGAAAACTGCACCTCATTTGGACTCTCCTAGCTCCCTCTATGCCTATATATACACCCCCTCCAAATC
>NC_057797.1:255305196-255314573 GCF_018294505.1 Triticum aestivum
CGCCGGCCGCCGCCTCCGCCGCCTTGCCGCGTCCGCGCCACCTCGCCGCCCTCCGCCGTCCTTCTCCGTCGACCCCAGCCGCCGTCGCCTCGCCGGAGTGCGTGCCCCAGTCAACCTCGATCCATGCGCCGATCTGGAGCTGGATCCGTGAACAGTAAACCCTAGGGGTAAAAATTTCGTCTAAGTCCTAGAACTGCAGATCCAAGTGCCTCTGTTCGTAGCTCTGTAACTTTGCATCCGCAGTTCCGATTCAAGCATATAGCATGTCAAAATGTTCATCTCAGAGAGTATATCATTTCATTCCATTACATCATTTTCATTTGAGCTCATCTTGATGCCCGAAATGCTGTTAGAAGAGGGCTACTTGAGTTAATTGCCAGATATGTTACTCCGTTTAGCACTTTTGTCTTTTTTGCCATGATTAATGTGTGCATGATATGCCCGTGAGTTCTACTTATGTTTTGTTAAGGGTTTTGTCATCTTTCCAGAGGTGCAACCCATGTATTTTTAGGATGTGTGTGGTGACTTGTGCAAGCTTGCAAAGTGGTGCACTTGCTAATTCTGTTTTCAGGGACTTAGTGATTTCACTAAGTCCTGGAGCTGTTTATCTCATGTTGCCATATGTTCATGTTGTTTCCTAGTGATTCGTGCTTCTTTTGAGGATGATCAGTAAGGGAGTTTTGTTAATATTGTATGATCTATCCATCCATGTCTTTGTTTGCATTTATGGAGCACCCTAGCTTGAGTCAATCGAGCTCTACTTTTGCTACTTTGTGAATCTGGGCAGATTGTCAACTTGTTTGCAATTTTGCCAGTGATGTTGTAGTTGATCCGTGCATGCTATGTTATTGTTCTTGCCATGTCTAGCTTGCATTTTGTGCCTTCTTGATGGGTGTTTGCTTGTATTGCCATGACTTGCTCTGTAGTGAGTGCATCGAGCTCGTATACATGCCTACTTGAGTTATATTTCAGCATGTGTCAGTTTTTCACTAAGTCTGAAACTGATTATGTTTTTGCTATGTTCACATGCTTGCAATTGTATTTTCTGATCCCTTTTGGCTCAAGGTCACTAAGGGACTTTTGTTAAGCTATTTGAGTAGCTCCATGCCATGCTTTACTTTTCCATGTTCAGGTCCTGTAGCATGTACTCCCTCCGTTCCTAAATATAAGTCTTTGTAGAGATTTCACTATGAACCACATACGGATGTATATAGATGTATTTTAAATGTAGATTCATTCATTTTGCTTCGTATGTAGTCCATCTAGTGGAATCTCTACAAAGACTTATATTTAGGAATGGAGGGAGTAGTTTTGTTGCTCCGAAGAGGGCTACCTGATCTGAAATTCCAGACAAATGTTGATTTCACCAAGTCTGAGATCTGTTTGCCATTTGCATTTTTGCCATGCTTGTTTGAACCTGTTAATGGATGATTTGGCCGTAGCTCAGTGCTAGACTTTTGTTAAGAATCTTGTGTGCATCCCTGCCATGTATTTTGTTGTAATGTTTGAGTGTTGTAGCATGTTCATTTCTTTGCATTTAGATGCCTACTTGCTGTAAATCACAGACCGGTGTCATTTTTGAATCGCTTGCCATTTCCAAACCGTAACTCTGATTCTGGCGTTCTTTATATCATTTTCAAGCGATTTCATCTCATCTTTCTAGTGGCACACTCGGATTTCCAAGTTGAGGCCAGGTTCATGCATTTCCTGTCATATCTTGCATTTTGCATCCCGCATCGCATCCCACATAGCATATCATCTTTGCATTGTGTTGTTTGAGTTTGCACGTGGTTGATTGTGTCCTTGTTGCTTGTTTGTCTTGTTTGTAGATCCGGGAGACGAGTTTGCTAACGAGGAGCCCGTTGAGTTTGCTTTCAAGGATCCAGCCAAGTCTGACAACTGTGCAGGCAAGATGATCATACCCTCGAAATCACTACTATCTTTGGTATGCTAGTTTGCTCGCTCTTTTGCTATGCCATTGCTACGATGCCTACCACTTGCTTGCAAGCCTCCCAAATTGCCATGTCAAATCTCTAACCCACCAATGTCCTAGCAAACCGTTGATTGGCTATGTTACCGCTTTGCTTAGCCCCTCTTATAGCGTTGCTAGTTGCAGGTGAAGATTGGAGGCCGTTCCTTGTTGGAACATATATTTTACTTGTTGGGGATATCATTATATTGCTATGTTATCTTAATGCATCTATATACTTGGTAAAGGGTGGAAGGCTCGGCCTCTCGCCTAGTGTTTTGTTCCACTCTTGCCGCCCTAGTTTCCATCATATCGGTGTTATGTTCCCGGATTTTGCGTTCCTTACGTGGTTCGGTTATAATGGGAACCCCTTGATAGTTTGCCTTGATTAAAGCCTTTCCAGCAATGCCCAACATTGGTCTTACCATTCGCCACCTAGCCTTTTCTTTCCCTTGGGTTCTGCAGACTCAAGGGTCATCTTATTTTAACCCCCCCCCCCCCGGGCCAGTGCTCCTCTGAGTGTTGGTCCCACCGAGCGATGTCCGGGGCTACCAGGGGAAACTCTGGGCTGGCCTACCCGATGCCTGGCTCATCTGAGTGTGCCCTGAGAAAGAGATATGTGCAGCTCCTATCGGGATTTCTCGGCACATTCGGGCGGTGTTGCTGGACTTGCTTTAACCTGTCGAAGTGTCTTGAATTACCGAGATACCAAGTCTGATCGGAACTTCTAGGGAGGAGGTCTGTTCCTTCGTTGACCGTGAGAGCTTGTCATGGGCTAAGTTGGGACTCCCCTGCAGGGATTTGAACTTTCGAAAGCCGTGCCCGCGGTTATGGGCAGATGGGAATTTGTTAATGTCCGGTTGTAGATAACTTGAACCTTAACTTAATTAAAATGAATCAACTAAGTGTGTTACCGTGATGGCCTCTTCTCGGCGGAGTCCGGGAAGTGGACAAGGTGTTGGAGTAATGTTTGCGCAGGTTGCTCTCTAGTTTCTCGCTCGCGCTTTGCCTCCTCTTCTCACTCTCTTTTGCGAATAAGTTAGCCACCATATTTGCTAGTCCCTTGCTGCAGCTCCACTAATATTTTACCTTGCCATTCCTATAAGCTTAAATAGTTTTGATCGCGAGGGTGCGAGATTGCTGAGTCCCTGTGGCTCACAGATTACTATTACACCAGATGCAGGGCCTGATGATTCCGCTCCAGGAGACGCGTATGAGCTCAAGTGGGAGTTCGACGAAGACTCTCAATGTTACTATGTTTCCTTTCCTGATGATCAGAAGTGGTGCCCAGTTGGGGGTGAACGGGACCGTTGTCGCATGGTGGGTTCTCTTTTATTTTGGCGCCGTAGTCGGGCCATGAGTGTTTGGATGATGTAATGTTATTTATGTACTTGATTGACGTGGCGAGTGTAAGCCAACTATGTTATCTCCCCTTTATTATTTATATTACATGGGATGTTGTGAAGATTACCTAACTTGCAACATATGCCTTCAATGCGATTATGCCTCTAAGTCGTGCATCGACACGTGGGAGATATAGTCGCATCGAGGGTGTTACAAGTTGGTAATCAGAGCCTTCCCCAACCTTAGGAGCCCCATTGCTTGATCGTTTTTAGCGGCCGAGTTGTGTCTAGAAAAATGTTTTGAGTCTTTTAGGAATTATATATCGGAGAGAATAGGAATTCTTTTTACTTCCCAGTCTCCTCATCGCTCTGGTAAGGCATCCTGACGTAGAGTTTTGACTTTTCTCTTCTCAAATTTCACTAAAAAAAATTTAGGATCACGCGGGTATCTTGGAATCGTTCCGATGGTTTTATGATGAGAACATTGTCTTGGTGCCTCCTGTCAGGGGTTTAGTGGAAGTGTCCCGGGGAGTTGAGCTCTGAGGTGTTGTCATCATAATTTTATCGTTGCAGTTCTGGAATACCTGAGTCTAGTACGCCGACATCGAAAATCTCTTTTATGCAGTTTGTTGGTGAGATAACCTCGACGCCACCCAGTACTGGGGCGGGAGTTCGGGAGTATCGCCATAACTTGTATAACGGATGCTTTTCGAAGGTTGAGGGAGATGGTTTCCAAAGGTTTCTTGGTTATGTGTTGAAGGATGGATACAGCTGGATGTAGGATTTGCTAGTTTGGGTGAGATATTATGCTTCCCCTGTATCCCCAACACCTGATTGCATAACCGGAAAGGTTCGGGAGTCTCATAGGTGGGAATTCTAGTAGCTCTAGTTCTTCTTCCACGGATATTGGTTTGAGATTGGGATTTCTTACCGATTATTCATTCTTGATCCGTACCTTGTTGAATTATTTCTCTACCTTAATTCTACGTGGCTTCTCAATTTATGGATATGTGACCATTTCAAGAGGAATGCATTCGTTCATTTTGTTCGGATGTGAAGACTATATGTTGCAATTTTCATTCTGTTGGATTCAGCTTCAATATTTGTCTATCAATGTGCTAATGGTGCTCAACCTCTTCAGGATGGCTCCTCCAATGCGCACGACTCCGAATCCTGATCCGCCACCACCTCCACCTCCTCCAGAGGCATGGCAAGCTGTGATGGCCGCAACCAATGCAAACACACAGTTGATCATGCAAATTCTTCAAGAGTGCAATCAAGGCAACCAAGGGAATCAAGGCAGCAATCAGAATCACTTTGCTACACTCAACCAGTTCCTTGCTAACGGGCCAAAGACTTTCAGCAATTGTGTTGAGGCAACCGATGCTGACGATTGGCTTGTGGATCTGTGCAAGCATTTCGAGTGCAGTAACATCGGGTCTGAGGACTTTGTCAAGTTCGCTTCCTTCCAACTCAAAGATCAAGCTGCAGAATGGTTCCAGCAGTACAAGGACTCCAGAGGTGGACGTGTTATCACTTGGGATGATTTCCGTCGAGATTTCCGAGCTCATCATATTCCCCAGAGCGTGGTTGAAAGCAAGCGTGAGGAATTCCGCAATCTGAAGCAAGGCTCTTTGTCTGTCTATGACTACAACAAGTTGTTCCAGAAGCTCGCCCGCTTTGCCAAGCAGGACGACCCTGATGAGAAGAGCATGATATACCAGTTTAGGGGTGGTCTCAGAGAAGAAATCCAGCTAGCTCTTGTTCTCTTCGAGCCCTTGAGATACGATGAGTTCTACAACATGGCACTGAAGCAAGAGGCTGCTCAGTTGAGGTGCGACGCTTCCAAGAAGCGAGTCAGAGATGTTACTCCTTCTTCCTCTACTCCAGTGGCCAAGCAGCAGAAGTATTGGCTTCCTCCTCCTCCGTCTCGTCAGCCGTATCAGCAGAAGGGCAAAGGTGGCAGTGGTTCTTCCCACCCACCCAACCCTGGCTTTCAGAACAAGACTTCGTCTCAACCTCCAAGATCGAGTGCTCCGTATCACCATCCTCTTTCAGAGGTCACGTGCAACAAGTGCCAACAGAAGGGTCACTATGCCAACAAGTGTTTCAACCAGAGGCATCTTCCTCCTCCTCCTCCTATCAGATCGGCAAGTACAGCTGTGGTCAAGCATAACCCCAAGTCCGCCAAGGTCAACTTGCTGAATGCAGCTCAGGCAGAGGAATCACCACATGTGATCATGGGTAACCTTCCTGTTAATGATATTCCTGCAAAAGTTCTTTTTGACACGGGTGCATCGCATTGTTTCATCTCGAGGCCATTTGTTTCTAAGCATGAGTTGCCTTTACAAGATTTGCCTAGATAGTTATCTGTTGTTTCTCCGGGTAAATTCATGAATGCAAGCGCTACTGCCCCGGATGTTTCTATCACTTTGGGCGATTACAAGTTTCTCTCTTCTCCGGTGGTTCTTGGTAACTCGGATATTGATCTTATTCTCGGGATGGATTGGCTTTCTAAGCCCAAGGCACATCTCGATTGTGCAGCTAGGCAGATTCAATTGGCTCATTCATCTGAGGATGTAATTGTCTTTGCCGCTCGGGATAATACCATCCGTCTGTTTTCTCTCAATGAGAAGGGTGAATTGTACGCTATCTCGCAAATTCCAGTCGTTTGCGAATATCAAGACGTCTTTCCAGAAGAGCTTCCAGGAATGCCTTCGCACCGGCCAGTCGAATTCGTTATTGATCTTGAGCCTGGCACGGAACCTGTGTGCAAACGTCCTTACAAGCTCGGACCTGAAGAGTTGAAGGAGCTGAAGAAGCAACTCGATATTCAAGAGAAAATGGGTCTCATATGGCCTAGTTCTTCTCCATGGGGTTTTGGTGTTCTTTTTGTGAAGAAGAAGGATGGAACGGACCGACTTTGTGTTGATTACCGTCCAATGAACAAGAAGACCATCAAGAACAAATATCCACTTCCCAACATCAATGAGCTCTTCGAACAACTCAAAGGTGCCCAAGTATTCTCCAAGCTTGATCTTCGCATGGGTTATCACCAGATTCGCATTCGTGAGCAAGATATTCCCAAGACGGCTTTCAGGACAAGCTTTGGTTCATATGAATACACTGTCATGTCTTTTGGTCTCGCCAACGCTCCTCCGACGTTCTCTCACATGATGAACTTCATCTTCAACGCCTACACCAATGACTTCGTTTTGGTCTGTCTCGACGACATTCTGGTTTTCTCGAAGAACAAGGAAGTTCATGCCAAGCACTTGCGTTTGGTTCTTGATAAGCTCAGGGAACATCAGTTCTACGCCAAGTTCTCCAAGTGTGAGTTTTGGCTCGATGAGGTTCTTTATCTTGGTCATATCATCTCTGCCAAGGGCATTGCCGTGAATCCTGAGAAGGTGTCTGCAATTGTGAATTGGGAACCTCCTCAGAACGTGAAGCAACTCCGTAGCTTCCTCGGTCTCGCAAGCTATTGCCGAAGATCCGTTGAAAACTTTTCTAAGATCGCGAAGCCTCTCTCAAATCTTCTCCAGAAGCATGTCAAGTACGTTTGGTCTCCGGAGTGTGATATTTCTTTCAACACTTTGAAAGAGAAATTGATCACTGCTCCAGTTCTGACTCTGCCTGATGAATCCAAGCCGTACGAGGTCTTTTGTGATGCCTCTCTCCAAGGTATTGGCGCAGTTTTGATGCAAGAGAAGAAAGTTGTTGCTTATACATCTCGCCAGTTAAAGCCGAATGAGAAGAACTACCCCACTCACGATCTCGAGTTGGCGGCAGTTGTGCATGATCTTTTGACTTGGAGACATCTTCTATTGGGAAGAAAAGTGGATATTTTCATTGATCACAAGAGTCTCAAGTACATCTTCACTCAGCCTAATCTCAACCTCAAGCAAACTCGATGGGTTGAGATGATTCAAGAGTATAATCCGAGTATCGAGTATACTGCATGCAAGGCCAATGTGATTGCTGACACTTTGAGTAGAAAGGCCTACTGCAACAGTCTGATTCTCAAGCCTTATCAACCCGAGCTTTGTGAAGCTTTCCGCAAACTTAATCTGCAAGTTGTTCCTCAAGGTTTCCTCGCCAACCTTCAAGTCTCTCCTACCTTGGAAGACCAGATTCGCCAAGCCCAGCTTCTTGATGCTATGGTGAAAAAGGTGAAGATTGGGATTGCCAAGAGTCAGTCCAAGTACAAGTGCTACCGCCTTGATGACAAGGACACTCTCTTCTTCGAGGATCGTATTGTTGTACCCAAAGGTGACCTCCGTAAAGTGATCATGAACGAGGCTCACAATTCTCTCCTCTCCATCCACCCTGGGAGCACAAAGATGTATCAGGACCTTAAGCAAGCTTATTGGTAGACTCGAATGAAGCGCGAGATCGCTCAATTCATGAATGAATGTGATGTCTGTAGAAGAGTGAAGCAGAACACCAAAGGCCAGCAGGTCTCCTCCCACCTCTTGCCATTCCAGAATGGAAGTTTGACCACATTGAAATGGACTTCGTGACTGGGTTTCCAAAGTCCAAGCGTGGCAATGATGCTATACTCGTTGTCATCGACAAACTCACCAAAGTGGCTCACTTTCTGCCTATCAAAGAGTCGATCACTGCAGCTCAATTAGCAGAACTCTATACCTCTCGTATTGTCTCTCTGCACGGTATTCCTCAAGTGATCTCTTCAGACCGTGGCAGCATCTTTACCTCGAAGTTTTGGGATTCTTTTCAGAAGGCCATGGGCACCAACATCCGCTTCAGCACAGCTTTCCATCCTCAAACTAGCGGTCAAGTCGAGCGTGTCAACCAGATTCTTGAAGATATGCTCAGGGCGTGTGTGATCTCCTTCGGCATGAAGTGGGAGGATTGTCTTCCTTATGCTGAATTCTCCTACAACAACAGTTTTCAAGCAAGTTCGGGCAAGGCCCCTTTTGAAATTCTGTATGGCAGGAAGTGCCATACCCCTCTCAACTGGTCCGAAACCGGTGAACGCCAGCTTTTGGGTAATGACTTAATCACAGAGGCAGAAGAAATGTGCAAAGTCATTCATGATAACCTCAAAGCAGCCCAATCCCGCCAGAAGAGCTACTATGATAGTAAGCACCGTGATTTGGCTTTCGAGATCGGAGATCATGTTTACCTCCGCGTCTCTCCTATGAAAGGTACTCGTCGCTTCGGTATCAAAGGGAAGCTTGCTCCTAGATACGTGGGACCTTTCAAGATTGTAAGCAAGAGAGGCGACCTTGCCTATCAACTCGAGCTTCCTTCAAACTTTGCAAATGTTCATGACATGTTCCATGTCTCTCAGCTTCGAAAGTGCTTCAAGACTCCTGACCACACCGTCAACTTCAAGGACATTGAGCTCCAAGAAGATCTCACTTATCATGAGCACCCAGTTGCTATTCTTGAAGAGACTGAACGCAAGACTCGCAACAAGTCAATCAAATTTCTCAAAGTCAAGTGGTCACACCATTCCGACCATGAAGCTACCTGGGAATGCGAAGATCACCTCCGTTTTGAGTACCCGGCGTTCTTTCAGTCCTAGATCTCGGGACGAGATCCTTTCGTAGTGGTGGAGTGTTGTAACACCCCGGATATAACTTTCCCTATTTGTACTCCAACTCTTGCCGTTTCCGGCGTTAAGTTATATTTATTTCCTCGGGTTCGGGTTTTTTCTCCGTGTGTTGTTATCGTTGTCATGCATCTCATATCATGTCATCATGTGCATTGCATTTGCATACGTGCTCGTCTCAGGCATTCAAGCATTTTTCCTGTTGTCCGTTTTGCATTTCGGCGCTTCGTTCTCCTCCGGTGGTCATTTCTAGCCTTCTTTCGTGTGTGGGGATTAAACATTTCCGTATTGGACCGAGACTTGCCAAGCGGCCTTGGTTTACTACCGGTAGACCGCCTGTCAAGTTTCGTATCATTTGGACTTCGTTTGATACTCCAACGGTTAACCGAGGGACCGAAAAGGCCTCGTGTGTGTTGCAGCCCAACACCCCTCCAATTTTGCCCAAAACCCACCTAACTCTGCTCCATCATCTAGAGCGTTCGAT